>NC_040026.1:5000158-5009568 GCF_000972845.2 Larimichthys crocea
GTGATATTCTTGTTAGATGCTGTTTATATATTAAATGTGTATGCTCAAATTTAATTCTTCAACCTCATTTTATTACTCTGTTGCATAAATCCAAAGACCAAAGACCAAATATTGGAGTACAGTTTTTTTTTTAAGACTAGGAGCATTTATGGTCCAGAAGCAGCCTTTTCTCCCTGTCTCATCAGGTCTATGAAGACTACTTTTATTTACCTATTCATTCACATTATGACTAAATTAACCATTATTATCTATTTATTATCTTTTCATTTTTTCAAAACAAACTGCTTAAGCTAAAGAAATACTTTTACTATAATTGCAGCTGTAAAGATTAAATGTGACACTTAAAAAAAAAATTGACAGTGTTGTACGTTCAGACACAAATGTGAAGTGGGTTTTACACATTCTGTCTGTTCAAGTTGATGTGTGTCTCCTGTGGACGAGATGCACAAAAAAAAAGTCTTTTGTTCCAGTAAGAAGCATAAACTTTATTTTATCTTTGCCTCATATCTTTGTAAACCACACGCACACAACCAGTAACACAGAGCAACCTAAATATATCAACTAAATACAAACTTTAAATGTGAACTGGTTTTATTCGCAGATGCAGATATGAATGCCAGCCAAGGAACTCTGTATGTGCCACTGTATCTGGTATTCATAATAGTTTTTAAAACAATGGAAGAAGGAGACGAGAATAAGCCCGAGCGATAATAAAGAGTGTGGTCCTAGCCTGCAGGCACACTCTTTATATCTCTCGGACCCCCCGAAAACAACATTATTCCTTCGTCTTCCGTTTGCTTCCATGTTTTTTCGGTTCTGCGTCTCTCCCAAGTTTTTGTCGCACACAACACAAAACCAGGATATCCAAAACGACCGGCTCGGCCAGGAATCGATGGCTCTAGACTTTTCTAAGAGTTTCGGCAACCATGGTTTTGCCAAAAACGCCAAAAACGCACGGCACAAAAAATTAATGGGTGTGTCATGCGACAAACGTTCCCGATGCAGAGGCAGTGATGTCATCGCTAGAGTGGAGGGGGAGAGACAAAGTCGTGGAGACAATAAAACTTGTAGAACGGAGGCTGTGGCCGCAAATGCAACAGCTACAGACATGATTTCCCCCAAACGTAGGAAAATTGATGAGGTTGTCGCATGATAACCACTGTTGTAGCTTCAGATAGTTATAGTTTTGGCGTGACACGCAAATATGCGGGCAGCAACTCCCATCTGCAGCCTCATATACCCCATGTTAAAAAGGCGGAAAATTTTCTGGAGGAAAGCAAAAGTAATGTTTACTCTCTTGCCCAAGGGCAAACTGTTTCTCATTTATCGACACCAAAACGACTATGTAGCACGATCAGGAAGGGCTCACGATGCTCAAGTTTAAGCTGGTCAATGATTGGAAATACGGTTTGTCCAAAAGTTGCCCTCCCTCAATCGAGGGAAGGTTCAGCATTTCTTCGTCTCGTCTCCAGGATTATTAACTGACAGTTTTACCAGGTGGCAGCATCACTGCTGCTGATTAGGTCCTGGTGCTTGGCACCTCAGCCTGGCTTGAAAGAGGAGAGGGGGGAGGGGCCAGCAGGCAGAAGGACATTTTTAGTAGTTCTTGGCATAATTTGAACTTGTCTGTCTAAATGGCAAGCACAGAGACAGCGCCAGCTAGCCGTTAACATGCTAATGATAATTAGCATTAGTCACTAGGTAATTAAAATAAATGCTAATGTTAACATGGTAATTTTACGTGTTAATGTGACTGCTACATGGTAAGTTCCTAGCTCAATCAGCGCTAACTGCTAAGTGCATAACATGGTAATGATAACATGCTAATGTTACATTCCTAGCGCGTCAGTGTAACATGCTAATGCTAAGCAGCGAGTTAACATGTTAATGTTCATTCATGTAATGTAATTCCTAGGCGCATCAGCGTTAAACATGCTAATGTTATAACATGCAATGTTAATTTGCTAATGTTAACATGCTAATGTTAATGCTAGCGCATTCGACGTTAACATGTTTGTTTTTAGTTTTTGTTTTTTTTTTCTAATTAACATGCTAATGTTCTATGCTACGCATCAGCGTTACACATGCTAATGTGTTAACATGCTTAATGCTTAATGTAATGTTAACATGCAATGTAATTGCTCCGCATCCAGCCAGTTAACATGCTTATGATAACATGCTAATGTTGATTGCTCCTGTTAACATGCTAATGATGATAATGCTAATATGAATTGCTAGCGCATCAGTGATAAAATGCTAATGATAACGTGCTAATGTTAATTGCTAGCGCATCAGCGCTAACATGCTAATGATAAAATGCTAATGTTAACATGCTAATGTTAATTGACAGTGCATCAGCGCTAACATGCCAATGATAACATGCTAATGCTAACATGCTAATGTTAATTGCTAGCGCGTCAGTGCATCAATGTTAACATGCTAATGTTAACATGCTAATGTTAATTAGCATTAGCCACTGAGAATTAAATACATGTTAATGCTAACATGGTAATGTTACCATGTTAATGCTAACATGCTAAAGCTAACATGCTAATGTTAATTGCTACTGTTAACATGTTAATGTTGATAATGTTAATGTTAATTGCTAGCGCATCAACGCTAACATGCTAATGTTAACATGGTAATGTTAAAATGCTGATGTTAATTATTAGCGTGTCAGCGCATCAGTGCTAACATGCTAATGTTAACATGCCAAAGGTAATTGCTAATGTTAACATACTAATGCTAACATTCTAATGTTAATTGCTAGCGCATCAGCGCTAATGCGGTAATGCTGACATGCTAATGTTAACATGCTAATGTTAACATGGTAATGTTAACATGGTAATGGCAACATGTTAATGCTAACATGCTGATGTTAACATGCTAATGCTAATTACTAGCGCATCAGCGCTAACATGGTAATGTTAAAATGTTAATGCTAACATGCTAACGTTAATTGCTAGCATGTAAGCGCTAGCTGCTCCTGTCCTGCTTTTTTAATACAGACCCCCGGCAACAGCCCACTCGTCAGTCTCAAAGTTTCTGCAGGAATTTTCTAGTACTGAATTTTCTGAGCAGTGTCAGTAATAATGTATGGGGGCGACGGGGCCAGAGTCAGGCACACTCAAAATTTCTTTAAAAAATTTTCTAGTCTTATAGATGCAGTCCTGAAAACATTAACATAATGAAAAAGTCTGTGCTGTACCTACAGTGTACTCATTAATTTCAATTGTATCTCTTCCTACACTGTTTATGCTGTACACACAATACTGTAAACAATTTTCTATTTATCTTTCTCTAGTGTTGATAATACTGTTACTATATTGTTCATATTATTGTCATAGACCCTTGGAGTGAGGACCATTTTACACTTGAGGACATTTAAGTCTGTCCTCACTTTATTTTCACTGTTATAGCCTCCAGAGGCTGTTTATATGCTTCCCTCAAAGTTTCAAAGAATGGAAGAAAAGAGAGAAAAAGAAGCATAGTATGGTGCTATTTTTTACACACAACTAAAGGTAATGCCATGTTATAGAAAAAGTATCCTATCTTTATTCAACAGCGTAGATTTTCAGTTGGAGAGCATGATTTCTCCTCCTTGTGCTCAGATTTACTCTCCTCATGCTCACATTTTGTGCTTGCACTCAGATTTCTGCTGCTTTCTTTCAAAATGTGAGCTTGAACTCAAAAATCACATGCTTGTGCTCACATTTCTTCTTCTTGGACACAAACATTTCGCTCACACTCAAATATGTCCTGTGCACGCTCAGATCTAAAGTCTGCGCTCTCAAATCTAATGTGCTCACACTCACTATTTTAAGCGCAGGGAGGGACATCCTTCAGTCTGAGCAGACGCCTCAACCTGAGAGAACTTGCTTGTTCTGAGTGTGAGCGCATTAGATTTGAGAGCGCAGACTTTAGATCTGAGCGAATGTTTGTGTCCAAGAAGATCTATGCTCTTGAATAAAGATGGGATAATTCTTCCATACATGTGCTCTGTCTGCGATAAAGTAGTGCCACACAGTAGCCACACCAGCAACCTCTTTAAGCACTTAAAAACAAAGCACCGTTCCATTTTTAAAGAGGCTGAACATCACCACATACACATACATAAAGACAATGTGGAAGCCCATGGAATTATTTATTAGTTATTAATAGTTAACTAATAAATCATTTCTCAGTCTTTTTAGCTGTATGTGAAATTTTGTGCTTGCGCTCTACGTTGGCTCACATCCTGTGCATCTCCTTGGGGCTAAGCCCCCCTAACCTAGTGACGCCTCTGGTGTTGCTTATCAGAGACAACACTAAGCCAAGTCAGGCTGTCAGGCAGTCAAGCCATTTTGTCCTCTCCTATTCTGACTGCACTGGGCAACTCCACCTTGGATGAAAACAAATGTTGGTTTGTTTCCACCCACTCTGCTGACTTTCTACAGTCAGAAATGATCCTGGCATCAAACTTGTCCTATAGGAAAGACAAAGAGGAAGAAGGTATTCTCCCTATAGCAAAACTACTGTACAAAGTGGCAAACTATTATTTACGTAAAAATAACAGAGCATAAGTAGCAAAGGGACACTTCAAATGAGCTTTGTCAGAATAACCTCAGTATAAAACAGAGCATGCCTACCATCTCAACATCTTTTCATGCCTAGCTTCAGGAGGCTGCAAAACAGGGTCTACTTGATCCTTTGATGCTTTGCTTTTTGGTCTGCAGATATTCCATTTGTGGCATCCAAACAGACACTCTTCAGTGTGCTCACTGCTGAATCCCTCTTCTTACTGTGCTTCCTCTGTATATGTTTAGCCAAATTCTTTTTATGGCAGACAAGTTTACAATGAGGACATTGCATCTTCTTCTAGAAAAATCTCTTTGTTGTCTCCTGGGCAGTACATAAATGTGTCTCTCCAGAGGAAGGGTTGGCATAAGGTGTGGAGGTAGAGGTAGCAACATGCACCTTTATATCTGGTTGGGGAGGAGGAACAGTCGAAATGGGGGAGACAGGTGGAATGGTGGATGGTGAAAGACAGGGAGAGGGTGTGGCAGGTAAGTCTGCATTTGCTTGGATGGGGCAGCAGCTTCTGTAGCACCTTGGCAAGTCTCCAGGTGTCTCTCCATGTCTGTTCTTCTAATGATGGATTTGCTGGCATAAGGGCAATGAAAGTTCCCTGTATTTCGCAGTTCAAATTGCACTTGCAGATCTTTTTGTCCAAGAGCAAGTAAAGAAAAGTTTAAATTAGTCAATAACAAGACATGAGAGTACACAAAGACACAGACACACACAAATCCATACACTTGGATATATTAGCATTTTTAATGTGAACATCAAGGTGCTACTGAAGCCTGGCGCGTTGGCTGGGTTTTATTTGGGGCAAAGGGGGCAACCAGCTTACAACACTGGCAGTGGTTCCACTTAAACCCTCTACCCTACATAACACAGACAAAGTGCTGTTAAGATATATGTATTTCAATTGGTAAAGTAAATATAAACGAGTGGAATGAAGGATAGAAAAACTTAAATCCGATGTCATTCATTTTTAGTACGCAACAAATAACCTGAGTTTCAGTGCAACCATTAACCACTAGGGATTGAACGATACAGCCGTGCCACGATTAAAAATCGGTACAAAATCGCGTGGAGGACTCGCACGGTTGACAGAAAAAATGAAGCGATTTCGTGGCGACTGCGAAGAAGTCGGTCATGTTCTCTTCTCTTCTTTTTTGTATTAATAGGTAGTTGTTGTGCGGCAGCTTCCACTGCCGCGTCGGCCTTTTGTGTCACACACAACACTCACACACACACACACACACACCACACCAACCACCTAACGCATGCGCAGTAGTGGTAATTGGGCGTCAGGCCTGACTGTCACGCTACATGACCCATAACACCAGGACCCCTCCGTAATTCGACTTGTTGCGATTTGTTGCACTTCAACAAAAAGCAACTCAGTGAATCCCCCGTGACTTCAGGCGGGGTTGGCAATTTTAACCATCCAAACGTTTCTCCGCAACTTCCCGACTCGTCGGAGCGGCTGTCAGCCCCGGGGATTAAACTACGGTCCAGGGAGCGGCGCCGGTGCGGGAGGATCCCCTCATGGGACTCTCCCGGTGGCTGGCCCCGCGGGCGCCATTTCCTGCCGAGGCGGTGCCGCCGCGACGGCTCTGCTTTACAGCGCCCGACCTCGGCGTTATCCCGGGCCTGGACTCTCTATGAAAGGGTTAATGAGCTTTCATCTTAATTGTTCGCTCAGACTTTCAGCTGAAAGGTGATGGTCAGAATCAGCTGCTGTGGGCGCCTAATAAGAACACACAAACTTGGTTTGATGACTTTTCTGTAAAAGGAGAGTTTTTTCCTCAAATCCAAAAGATAATTTTATCTGGTAGCAGCTTTCAAGGTACTTAAGACACTTTACATAAAAAGACATCAAACACATCAAAACAATATACTATAGTACACTAAAAACACAATAACATTAAACATTAAAAGCAATTTAAAAGGGTGTTTTTGTCAGAGATTTGAAGTTGGGCAAGTCAGTACAGTCACGGATTTGGATTTGGTGAGAGAGTCCAGAGGGAAGGGGCAGCTGTGCAAGAAAGGCCTCTGCGTTTGCCCCGGTTCGTGCGTGTCCTGGTTGGAGAGTTCAAGGAGGTTGCATAACGATGAAAAGAGGATGACTGTGGCGATGGCAGCAGTAGTGAGGTAGCTTTCCCTCTTGGATATTCATTCGCCACCAATGTCTTCATTTCACTGTTATGCGCATGGACGTCCACTCCTTATCCCAACAACTCCTGCACACCCCGCTGGCCACTCACATCCACTCCCTCTAAGCCTCGCCGACATCAAATCAATCCTGGATGCAGATCAACTTTCTTAACTAAACTGGTGACAAATCAGACCTGATCATCATCGGCCCCCCAAATCCCTCACCAAAACCGCAGGACTGCTTTCGCCTCAACAACATCGACAACTCCACCCTCTCTCTCAATCCCCCCACATTCCCAACGTGGAGTCATCTTAACAAATAACCTCTCCCTTTGAACACTCACATAAAACCAACAAGTCAACACAGAACTGCCTTCTTCCATCTCAAGAAACATAGCCTGACTTGCTCATCACTCTCCTTCCCCGCATGCTGAAACCCTCATTCATTGCCTTTCATCACTCGAACTGACCACTGCAACAGCATCATCTACGCACCACAAGCCAATCAACAAACTTTAATAAACTACAGTACATCCAAAAACCGGCTCTGCTAGCTCATCTGCTATCGACCCACCCCGCACCCGTGATCACATCACTCCAGTCCCTCCAGACAATCTCTGTATTTTCTAAGTAGAGAAGGCAGAAAGGGCTGAGAGGAGATGGATTGAGGTTTCCGAAAGGTATTGTCCGTTTACCTTAGCAGTATGCACTTAGTGTGTGCTGGTTATGTCAGAAGAGATGCGACTATAATCACAATTCTTTACATGTTGAGTTGGTTGAGTAATGACCTAATATCAGCGAATATTTGCAGTAACATGGTTTCATGCTCTGTTGCAGGAATTGACTGCAATACAAACAGTCAGTAAAGTGTCAGTGAAGGCTGGACGCTCCATCTCTGTCCCATGTCCTATGAGTCACAGTACACACACCATGTCAATACTTGTGTAGAGGAGATAAATTCGACAACTGCTACATGAAGTTAAAACAAATCAACGAAACAGTTCAGGAAAGTTTTTTCAATCTCTGATGACAAACACCAAAGAATCTTCACTCTGACTTTTATAACAGTCGGTTGATGACACACATTACTGGGTGTGCTGTGGAGAAGATAATGGATCACACGACGCAAAGCGTTTTCCAGCTGTCAGTCACCAGAGGTACGAACCCTTAAAGCACTTTAAGCACATTTCATTCCTTTGACCATTTCAACAACTGTGGAGAAAAACACGGATGGGGAGTCTTGCTTTGCTTTTTGTTCTTCTTCAAGGTTCACCTCAACCGCTCGTGTAGGATCACAGGAGATTACAGGATTTAATGAGATGATTGTGTACCATCCTTATTTAAGTATATATCTCTGGAGAGATTCAGTGGTGCACGCTGGGAGGGTCCTGTGTGAAGGAGCAGTCTGGATCACTAAATGGAGCAAGAATGACTATCAATGCAAATGATTTCACTGTGACACTGAGTGGACTGAGGACAGAGAGCAGCGGCTGGTATTTATGTACCAAAGGAGACCTACAGATGCCAGTGCATGTGACTGTTAAAGAGAGACCCAGCACGAGTAAGTACCACACTACTAAGTAGTAGACTACTACTGTATGTCTGCTTTCACAAATATATTTAGTTTAATGAATTATCCCACTGAAATTTTACTGTAAGTAAGGAGAAGAATTTTAAATTCTGCAGCAGCATTCTGAAGTAACAAATGCGTGGACTAGTTTTTCTGCATCCGCTTGAGAGACAATGTGTCTGATTTTAGCAATGTTACGTAAGTGGAAGAATGCAGTCCTTGAAATTTGTTTTATGTGGACGTTAAAGGACAAATCCTGATCAAAGACAACTCCAAGATTCTTTACAGTGGAGCTGGAGGCCAGGGTGATCCCATCTAAAGTAACTAAGTCTCTAGAAAGAGAGTTTCTGAGGTGTTTGGGTCCAATTACAAGAACTTCAGTTTTGTCTGAATTTAACATCAAAAAATTGTAGGTCATCCAACTTTTTATATCCTTAAGGCATGCTTGGAGTTTAGTTAACTGATTGGTTGCATCAGGGTTAATCGATAAATATAATTGGGTGTCGTCAGAATAACAATGAAAATTGATAGAGTGATTCCTAATAATGTTCCCTAAAGCAGTGGTTCTCAACTGGTCTCACTCTGGGACCCACTTTTTCCCATGGTCATAAGTCGCGACCCACTTTTATAGAATTCAAAACATGCAAATGATAAAAATAAAAAAAAATCCTTTGAAAACTCAGGTCTTTAACATAAATATACTCATTTTATTGAACAAAGTGCATTTCAGAGCACAAGAATGAACCTGAGGACAACTGCATGTACATAAGTGAATATAATAAATAAGAAATCTGTTTTCTATGCTTCTATGCTGATATCTTTGCATCCAGAGCATATTCAGAGGAACCTGAAGCGAACCACACAACAAAAGTGAATAGTCAAATTGCACAAAATAAAGACCCACAATCAACCCACAGTATTTTCACTGCATTAAGGCCACATTAATAAACTGAGGAGGACCATGACATCTGCATGGTTGAAAGTGAACAAAATTATTAAAAGTGCACAAAGTAATTATGGCCACAAAATTAAATATTCCACTATGTAGGCATATCTTTGCATTCAGAGCAAATAAAATGAGGAGGGCCATGACATCTGCATGGATAAAAGTAAATAAAAAATATATATCAAAACA
>NC_040026.1:5009578-5024308 GCF_000972845.2 Larimichthys crocea
ATCATCAAAACAATATAATATAGTACACTAAAAACACAATAGACATTAAACATTAAAGCAATTTTAAAAGGGGTGTTTTTGTCAGAGATTTGAAGTTGGGCAAGTCAGTACAGTCACGGATGTGTTTGGTGAGAGAGTTCCAGAGGGAAGGGGCAGCTGCAGAGAAGGCTCTGTTGCCCCAGGTTCGGTGCTTGGTCCTGGGTGGAGGAGTCAGGAGGTTTGCATCAGATGAACGGAGGATGAATTGTGGCGATGGAGCAAGTCAGTGAGGTAGCTCCCTCTTGGTAACTTCATTCGCCACCATGGTCTTCATTTCCACTGTTATGCCGATGACTCCAGCTCCACAAACTCCATCAACCCCGCGGCGCCACCACCCACTCCCTCTAACTGCCTCGCCGACATCAAATCCTGGATGCAGATCAACTTTCTTAAACTAAACTGTGACAAATCAGACCTGATCTCATCGGCCCCAAATCCCTCACCAAAACCGCGGACTGCTTTCGCTCAACATCGACAACTCCACCCTCTCTCCATCCCCCACAGTCGCAACGTCGGAGTCATCTTTAACAATAACCTCTCCTTTGAACATCACAAAACCAAATCACCAGAACTGCCTTCTTCCATCTCAAGAACATAGCCTGATTGTGCTCATCACCCCTTCCCCGCTGCGGAAACCCTCATAACATGCCTCACACTTCCAGAACTGACCACTGCAACAGCATCATCTACGGCACACCATCCACAACTTTAAATAAACTACAGTACATCCAAAACTCTGCGCCATCTGCTCACCCACACCCGCACCCGTGATCACCATCACTCCAGTCCTCCAGACACTCTCGGTATTTTACTAGTAAGAGAGGCAGAAAGGGCTGAAGAGGAGATGGATTTGAGGTTTCTGAAAGGTATTGTCCGTTTATCCTTAGCAGTATGCACTTATGTGTGTGTGCTGGTTATGTCAGAAGGTGATGCGACTATAACACAATTTTTTACTGTGAGTTGGTTGAGATATGACCTAATACAGCGAATATTTGCAGTAACATGTTTTCATGCTCTGTTTGCAGGAATGACTGCAAATAACAACAGTCTAAAGTGTCAGTGAAGGCTGGACGCTCCATCTCTGTCCCATGTCTCTATGAGTCACAGTACACACACCATGTCAAATACTTGTGTAGAGGAGATAAATTCGGCAACTGCTACACTGAAGTTAAAACAAATCAACGAAACAGTTCAGGAAAGTTTTCAATCTCTGATGACAAACACCAAAGAATCTTCACTCTGACTTTTAATAATCAGTCTGTTGATGACACACATTACTGGTGTGCTGTGGAGAAGAATAATGGATCACACGACGCAAAGCGTTTTCAGCTGTCAGTCACCAGAGGTACGAACCCTTAAAGCACTTTTAAGCACATTTCAATTCCTTTGACACATTTCAACAATGTGGAGAAAAACACTGATGGGGAGTCTTGCTTTGCTTTTTGTTCTTCTTCAAGGTTCACCTCAACTCTCTGTGGATCATCAGGAGATTACAGGATTTAATGGAGATGATGTTACCATCCATTTTAAGTATAATATCTCTGGAGAGATTCAGTGGTGCACGCTGGGAGGGTCCTGTGTGAAGGAGCAGTCTGGATCACTAAATGGAGCAAGAATGACTATCAATGCAAATGATTTCACTGTGACACTGAGTGGACTGAGGACAGAGAGCAGCGGCTGGTATTTATGTACCAAAGGAGACCTACAGATGCCAGTGCATGTGACTGTTAAAGAGAGACCCAGCACGAGTAAGTACCACACTACTAAGTAGTAGACTACTACTGTATGTCTGCTTTCACAAATATATTTAGTTTAATGAATTATCCAACTGAAATTTTACTGTAAGTAAGGAGAAGAATTTTAAATTCTGCAGCAGCATTCTGAAGTAACAAATGCGTGGACTAGTTTTTCTGCATCCGCTTGAGAGACAATGTGTCTGATTTTAGCAATGTACGTAAGTGGAAGAATGCAGTCCTTGAATTTTGTTTTATGTGGACGTTAAAGACAAATCCTGATCAAAGACAACTCCAAGATTCTTTACAGTGGAGCTGGAGGCCAGGGTGATCCCATCTAAAGTAACTAAGTCTCTAGAAAGAGAGTTTCTGAGGTGTTTGGGTCCAATTACAAGAACTTCAGTTTTTGTCTGAATTTAACACAAAAATTGTAGGTCATCCAACTTTTTATATCCTTAAGGCAGGCTTGGAGTTTAGTTAACTGATTGGTTGCATCAGGGTTAACGATAAATATAATTGGGTGTCGTCAGAATAACAATGAAAATTGATAGAGTGATTCCTAATAATGTTCCTAAAGGAAGCATATATAAACTAAATAGAAGTGGTCCGTTACAGAACCTTGTGGGACTCCATGACAAACTTTGGTATGCAGGAGGACATCATGACGTGAACAAACTGAGATCGATCTAAGAAATACGATTAATAAACCAGCTTAGGGCGGTTCCTTTGATGCCAATTTGATGTTCTAGTCTCTGTAAAAAGATTGGATGGTCAGTGGTGTCAAATGCAGCACTAAGATCTAACAGGACAAGAACAGAGATGAGTCCTTTGTCTGAATAAATATATATAATATATATATATATAATATATATATATATATATATATAATATAGATATATATTATATATATTAGGTGTGAATGCTGAAAGCATCAGTTAACTCTTCACATTGAGTAGAAGCATCATTCAAATTTCAAAATCTTCAGTTCAATTAGGGATCAAGGTTTTCTCACTTGTACCTTTCACTCAAAATATTCAAGGTTTTCCAGGAATATGTCCTTATTGACAGAATGTGCCAAATGTACATATTTCTGTGTTTCATGTATTATCAACACGTATCTACTTATTCATACATTCAGCTCAATACTGATGTGTTTTAAGTATTATTATTAAAATGTTTGAAAGTATTCAACTTTCTCTGAAGCTTAGTTACAAATGAAGTGTATGAGAAAACCCTTCAAACTCATTCACACTGAAACTCAATTATTTACAACATTTGAGACTTTCTCATGTTCTTTCAGCTTTTTGTATCTTTCATATTTTTACATAGTCACTGTTCAAAATTCAGAATTCATGCAAAAGATGTTTGCATCAGGCTGGTAGGTGACCGTGTGGTCATCAAAAATACACTCTTAAAACACAATTAGGGTTTGTATGTCACAACATGATGGGATGAACTGTTGCTAAGCTAATGTTTTCTGGTCACTGACTGTATATGTAGCTATACTTGAAATATGAAGCAGATCCCCTCTCACTGTGTATACTGGCATTGTTAACATACATGAACAGCTAAGCTCACCTTAGCATTGGATTTAGCAAGCTAAGTTCATAAACTATGTGTCCATTGACAAAGCTGAGAAATGTCCCACCGGACTGCTGACATCACCCTATACATATTTATTTAACAAACATAGTAATAATATGAATAACTTTTATTGTTCTATTGTAAATGATGTATGGATGAAAATGCATGATGGTAGAAAATGAATGAGGATGTATTCTGATTAAATATTTGTAACTTGGTATTCTCTGTGTGATATTCTTGATCCTCCTTTATATATTACAGTTGTATGTTGAAGTTCAATTCTTAACCGCATTTTATTACTCTGGTGAATAAATCAAAGACGAAGACAATATTGGAGTACGTTTTTTAATTTTTTATGAGTTGTTGTTTTTTTTCTTACTGAAGTGTCCTCCACATTGACAGGGAGGATCACTGTGTGGTACAGAAACAACACTAAACCAGACCACAATTGGTGATGCTCTGCCTTGATGTTTTACACATTCCCCTCAGCTCTCTGACAAGCTGCACATTTGAAAGAAGCGTTGACCTGTTAGTGACAAGGACAAGTTTGCAGCTCTACGAGCAACATCATGATAAAAATAAAGTGTGACAGTAGTTGTAGTTCAGACCAACAGTGTGAATGTGGTTTACACTTCTGTCTGTTCAAGTTGATGTGTGTCTCCTCTGTGGATGAATGCACAAAAGTGTTCCAGTAAAGAAGCATAAATTATTTTATCTAGCCTTTATCTTTGTGAAACCACAAGCACACAACATGTACACACCAGAGAAACCTGAAACATATCAAACTAAAGACATGACATTTATTTTTTTATTCTTATGTTGTCTATCGTCACTGTGTGTAATGCTGCTGCTGCACTGTAACTTTCCCAGCATGGTGATAAATGAAGTATAATCTATCTATGACAAATTTGAACAAACTTAAATGATGGTCATAGCTTACGAGTGACACCTTTCACTCATCTCATTGTTTTTTACACGGTCCATGTCAATGAATTGTCATTAAAATTGGTTCGGCTATCCAAAGATTCGGGGTATTATCAGTGCTTTGGTCAGATTTATCAATACTATGTTGATGAAGCTGTCCTCTCTGGCTCTCTCATGATCTCATTGACAGTAACACAACTACTCTATGTCCATAAATGGTCATTTCTGCAAACAGGAACATGTTTACCCTAGTGCTCTGAATATAAATCTGACCTGTTGAGGCTTCTATGAATTAAATTAAAGGTACTTAAGGTGCTTTAAGGGTTCGTACCTCTGGTGACTGACAGCTGAAAACGCTTTGCGTCGTGTGATCCATCATTCCTCTCCACAACACACCAGTAATGTGTGTCACATCAGACTGATTATTAAAAGTCAGAGTGAAGACTTTGGTGTTTGTCATCAAAGATTGAAAACTTCCTGAACTGTTTCGTTGATTTGTTTAACTTCAGTGTAGCAGTTGTCCGAATTATCTCCTCTACACAAGTTTGACATGGTGTGTGTACTGTGACCATAGAGACATGGGACAGAGAGGGGAGGCCAGCCTTCACTGACACTTTACTGACTGTTTGTATTGTGCAGTCAATTCCTGCAACAAGAAGCATGAAACCATGTTACTGCAAATATTCGCTGATATTAGGTCATTACTCAACCAACTCACATGTAAAGAATTGTGATTATAGTCGCATCATCTTCTGACATAACCAGCGCACACACATAAGGAAACAAATGATAAAATGACCGCTGTGACTGACCTGTGACTCCAGGAAGAGGAGAAGAACACTGAGATGAAGAGCCATGTTGATGAGCAGAGTGAGACTGAACGATGAGGACCAACTGACTGTGAGAATGAGTTTCTACTTCCTGTTTTTTAAACAAGCATTTCTTAACAGCGGTGGTTAACACCTCCCTCCTTTTGCTGTTTTTTATAGAAGCCTCCACAGAGTCACATTATAATATCAGAGCACTAAGGGTAAACATGTTTCCTTGTTTGCAGACTAATGACCATTTATGGACATAGAGTAGTTGTGTTACTGTCATGAGATCATAGAGACGAGCCAGAGAGGACAGCTTCATCAGAACTGAGGCTGCATCATGTCATGACAAGAGTATTGTGAGACAGTTGTGATGTTATTTTCAAGAAGCAAATAAAAGATTTCTGGTTTCTGTGCATCATGGTATGATTAAATGACTTTCATGAAGTAGTTTCAACAAGTTTATTTTAATCCCATACAAATTTGTATTTGACATCTTTCATTTTGTCTTTGTAAACAGCATCAAAGTACTCTGCTTCTGCCACAGTTAGTTGGTTTTTCCAATCTCCAGCAATTCCTGAAATACAACATAGAAGAGAATTCATGGTGGATTAAAGACATGGTGTGGGAAATTTTCCCAATTTCAATTTTTGAACTGTATATACTGTCATTTTTCTAGTTTGTATAATCTCTTTGCACAGTAATTTTGCATAGGCATCCTTCTTCATGCTCTGTAGATTGCATCAAATAACAGTGGACATGAAATAGTCTGATATGTATCATTTATTAACACAAACCTTTCCTGAGAAATTCAGACTTTGTCTGGTCCATGAATTCACGAGGAACTGTAGAGTAGTTGGACATTTTGTTCTGCTTCATGTTCTTGAACAAACATCGGTCTGCTATCTTCTCCATCACCTCAGGTCCAGAGGTTTCTCCAAGAACTGAGACATTCTGGCCACAGAGTCCTTCAGGTCCTGCACCACAGAGAAACACATCATATCATACTGCAATAGTTCTCACAGTATGACCATGTATTCTTGTGATGTCAAAATAGATTTTCAGTTTTTGCGGATTAGTTCTCAATCCTCACCATTATCATCTCTTCATAGGAGATATACATTATGCGATCTTTATCTTCAGCATTCAGCCAGCTCTTTACACGATCAAACCAGGAGCCCAACATAACTAGAAGGAAAATAAAGTCAAAGTATTCAGTTATAATGAGTAAATTCAAACTTTATTCATTTCTGATTAATATTTATTCTTTAGTGTTGAACTTTATGGTCTTTGAACATCACCCATGTTAACTAAAGTTGTTAGAAGGTCAAAGACCACAGCCATTGCATAAAATGTAGTTCAGATGGAGGTTCGTCTCCTTAACTGTGATTGTGTGTTGTATTATAAATAAATACTGCACACTGAACAGTGAGAACAACCTTTTCCATCAAGGAACTTGTGGAGGAACTCGCTCTGTGGACCTGGGTTTACCAGAAAGGATGTCATCCCATAATAGTGAAAGGAAGATGTAAACACATCTTTGGGGTTTCTCATCACATAGATGACCTGCAGGGATGATATGACATTCATTAATCATCTATGGAGCTTTCAGCACTCAACCCTTTTCAGTCTTCAGACACAAAGTGTATGATATATGACATATGCCTGCCTTAATTTGCTACATAGCATTTTTTTCTTGTTGACGTCTTGTGTCTGACTATACCAGAAGATAAAGTGTCATTGTCTTTTTGCAGCATGACAACCACACGTGAGACACAAAAGAAACAGTTCTAATGAATGATGACATTTATATGTACTTTTTACATTATGATATATCAACATGGCTGCCATGAAAAATGTGTATGGTATTCTTATTCTAAATTGACCACTCTATTACCATCCAATTTCCTCTAAAAGTCCGGCACAATCATGCAAGTGTGTTGAGGTTGTTCACCTCCTTCATTCCTCGTATTTTCCGATTGTTTTTCTCTTCTCTTATCTTTATGTCTGTCTTGTCTGTCTATCTTCTCAATTAGTATGCTAATTTCAGCAGGGGGGGTGTTGTCTCAATTCAAATATGGCCATTATGCACTTAACATAAACTACAATTGCAACATTTTACTCCTTTTTCTTCCTCGCCGAATTGCAATTGTGTGAGAATTAGCACCAAGATTTGACTGACAAAATATGAATGTAAAACTGTATTGTATACGTATATGTGTATATGTATGTACAACTCCAGCAGCTTACTCTGCCACCATTTTCACAATTCTGGTAGCTCCATGTCTTCTGTTCTGCTACCTAGCCAAAGTGGCAACCACTGAGCTGAATGGTGCACACATTTTTTTTTTAATTGATTACGTCATTTTTAAAACATTTTGTGCACCATTAAAGTGCTCACAGTACACTGCATTTTACAATAATTGACAGTGTGAACACACTTATGTAATCAAACTAGCAAGTGAGTTTAGACACAGCACTTACCTACATCTGTGTGTGTGTCTCCTCCGGCTTTCCTCTGACCTGCCTGATTACCTTACCACATGCACCACATGCACTTCATCAACCCCAGCTCACCCATCCAGACTCCAGTCTCCATCATGTTTACAGCGATATTGCCAACTCTGTTTAAGCAGTCTTTGGTTTATGTTTGCATTTGAGTCTCCTTAACAGATGTATTTATTTGCCTACCTCAGGCTGATTAGAACTCTGGCCCAGTTGAAGCTGGGTGGAGCAATGCTGGAAATCAGCGGCTGTCTCGTGGTCTGCATCAGCGTGCAGAGAGTTGTGATGCAGTGTATGGTGTCAGGGTAAGACACTAAAGGGCACTTAATCATGTTTTATCACCCATAGTACATACACCCATACTTGCCATTTTGAAAGCCTCAATGTTTCATGACACACACTATACGTTAGATTTTGCTTACCTTTGGCTTGGTTTCAAAGAAGGATGGTGGCATCATGGTGTGATGGAAGTGTGTAGAAAACATGCGTGGGGATGGCCTCTGTTCAAGGTTAAGGACACAGGCCCGGTGTTCCTCCAGCCAGGGAACACGGTCCCAGTTAGGAAGCATCTCAACACAAGCTGGATCTCCTCCACTCATGATCAGAGGGACAATCTCCTGCATCCAAGTCGTACCTAAACAAAGGATATAAAGGGCTTTATGAAATGTATAGTTCCCTTAATAACTAATGCACTTTTTTATAGTTAACTTTTGATGTAAGATGACTCTGGAGTGTTTTGAATTTGCACTGCAGTACCAATTTTTAACCACTAGATATCACTGTTACACGCAAAGTTAAATATCTTTTTTTCTTTAAACACATTTCAGCCCTCCAAGATGCGGGAAATATTTCAAAATAAAACACACTGAAAGTAACAAGGAGGTTAAACATAAACAAGAGGCTGCACAAACATCCATGTCTCCTGCGCCACCCACTGGCTGATAAAATACACTGCAGGAGAGTTTTCATAAAGGCAAATCATATCCAGGTACATGGCACTGGCCATTATTAATGATTAACTCTGTCAATGGCAGAAGGGGAACTTTTTGAACTTTTTTTGACCATTTTTTAAAAGTTCTCTGTTATAAAATATTTAAATGCAATCTTTATTTTACTTGGCGTGAGAAAATAACATGTATTTATTATTAGTTAGTCATTATTAATAGGCCCTACTTATTATGGTGATAATATAGTTGCACTCCCTTTATTTGATTTGACAGTCTACATACAGACTTGGGCTCGTTCAGTATTTGTTGTACTGAATAATAACACAAGTTAGACATGGTGTTCTGCCTATCTCAAATATCATAACTTGAATTAAATACCCCCAATGTGAAATAATACTATAAACATAAAGACTCATATTGCTAATTCTTGATGATTACACACTAAACATGCATTGTATATATTCAATTTCTGACATATTCTGTAAATAGAGCCCTTTAAATTAAACACACACTGGACCTGGAAAGTGTTTCTGTGACTGCTGTCTTCGTTTTTTTAGCCTCGGGCTACCAGAGGAGACACCCACTTGTAGTGCCAGGCGCGGATATCGACGAAGCAGAGCTGTCATGGTGTAACTGCTTAAGGTAAGTGTATGGACTGTTTGCCTGCGGGCAGCAGACTGGTCAGTGAGGACGGGTTGGTACAGAAGGAAGCTGTTCTTGAATGTTTATTTAATATCTCCTCTTTTCTATCACTTACATGTTATAAACGTTTCAGTTGCTTTTGTTTATAGACCGTCTATAATATAGAGCGTTTGTCTGCACCGGTGCGTTAAACAAACACAGACAACTCACCGGACTTCGGGTACGTTACAATGATGATGTCGTCCCGGCGGAAAGAAAACTCCTCGTAGTACTTCAAGCTCTGTGGTGGGTGCAGACATGCAGGCACGTACACGCCTTTGTACACTGTGTATAACTCTGCCTCAGTCATCGTCCAAAGAAACCAGCAGAACTTCTGAAGTAACGCAGACACTGCTCTGTAGACTAGGACTGTACTTCCTCACGTCTCTTCCGGTCTCTTATGTCTTGTCCTGCAGATGGTAATGTTGTGGGGGCGGGAATTATTACTGCTGTCGGTGCGAGGACCTGTTGGAACTGAAGGAATTTTTCAGCACTATTTTACTTCTTTTCCCTTTTCTGGGACTAATTTCGTGCCACTAACATTCGTGAAAAGTCACAGATTTTTGCCGGCGCGTCATGCTTGTAAAAAAATTCGAAAATTTGGCGGTTGTGTGCATTGGCGTTGCAAAATGGCTCTATAGCGCCCCCTACAATTTTTCAAAAACGGCAAATGAATGGGGTGACTTTGGCGTAGGATGACAAAATTCGTTACATGCGTGTGTCATACCCAGACGCACAACAATGCTTATGTACGCCATGGTGCCAGATGCACAGGAAGTCGGCCATGTTGGGTGGAAGTTGCGTTTTGGCGCCATTTTTGCCCATTTCCACACCTCGCATATGATCAAACTTGTCCTACAGATTTAATGGTAACGGCTTCAAACTTGGCCAGGTTACTCTTCAGCCATGGGGGAATAAAAGTTATAGACAACTTTTCCAAAGTCTGAACGGTGTGGCCGTGATGACCCCTCAAAGTTCGAGGACTCGCCACTACTCGCCACAAAACAAAAAAGTTGCTTATAACTTGTGGATACATTGTCCTATCCTGACCCAACGTCATAGGGTGGACGCTGGACACAGCCTGAACGCCTACATATGCTCATACTCACACTCACCTATAGCGCCACCTGCTGGTGGTTGGTGGTTGCCTATCTGGATCGCTGCAGTGTCATCAAATTGGCTCATGTAGGGCTTCAGGACTTGGTGATGCTTCCTGGTGAAAACAAAGACGCCACCTCATACGCTGTGGCTGTGGTGTCCCCTCAAAGTTCGATGACCCTCTGTGACTGCAATGACAGCTTTCCATACTTGTGGCTGTGTGTTTGTCTCCCTCTGGTGGCCGAAAGCTGGTTTGCTGCAGCTCCTTCTTGTGATGTCGTGATGTACATGTGACTTTGACGGCCTGCTCTACACTTGACGAACGGGTGTGCAATGCGCGTGGGACGGTGTCCAGCGCCTACCCCAACGTGCGCACATGCGAGGACCCGTACATCGCTGCTTGCAGCTTTAATTTATTCTGGACTGCTTCTTCGAAAAACACAAAGCAGTATTATTTTATTATTTTATTATTAGGCCACAAGTTGAAACACGTTGCTTTTCCAACTACGTTGTTTTATATATTACAAGTATTGATAGAGTGTTGACCTCTTTTCTCTTCTCCTCTCTAAAGAAAAGGCTAAAGAAAAAGTTATTTCCTTACAGTGGTTACATTGAGCACAAATAGACACAGGACCAGCAGCCCCAGACACACTACTGATCCTGCCTTATGCATGTGTAGTTAAAAATATACCACAGTTGCCTTTAAGTTCAAACCAAAGTCCAGATGCTTCTCTGATTATGAATGTACAGGTGACACACAGGAAGTGTGTCTTCACATGTGTACTTTTTTTTCCATTTCTTGGACACCAAGTCCAGGTGCACCAGAGTTCTTGTCAAAGAAAGATGACCTGGACAACTGAGAACCTTCACAGATTACACTTTTTTGTTTGATCCACATGTGTTGTTTCATAATTCTGATCTCTTTGGGGTTCATCTACAAAGTAGAAAATAATAAAAGAGTGGTACTCAAATGTGTATATATGTGTTTTTTGGTATTGGTAAAGGGCCACAGGTCGGATTCGAACCCTGGGCCGCTGCTGAGCCTTTGTACATGGTGTGGATGCCAACCAAATGTTTTTCTGGCAGAGTCAACAGTACAATAAAATGTTGTTGGGCAAGAAAAACAGGTCAGGTCAGCATTAAAAGCACTAGTTGCAACAGCTGCACTATAGATAGGAGATAAAAACATTATTTGTCTGTTGCCATCATTACAGCATTATGCTTTACCTGTTTACAATGAATCCTTTAGTCCTTCTGTAGTCCGATTGCAAAACTTACTGTAGTCCTTTCCTTTAACCATTTTCACTGTTGGTGTATGTTTTATCTGATTTTATTATAACTTGTTTTTTTATTGTGCTTAGCAAGTTTATTTATCAAATTATTATTTTTAGAGAAGCTAGAGAAATAAATGAAAACTTTCAGTAAAAACTGGAGTGATATGAATACAGTACATATATACACTCATATAAATTACACTGGCTCAACTAATTCCAACTCAGCCATTATTGAGTATTTCTCATGAGACTTTTATAGCTGAACTAACTCAAATACTTTAGTACAACCAACATTATTTGTTTTGTCCTCTACAAGCTTAATTATGTTGAACTAACAAAATTTTTATATCAAAGTTTTAGTTTAATACATGGTCAAATTACTCTATTTAAGTTGCTATAACTAATATATTTTTCTTTCCTCTACTCAGAAAAGTCCATGCAAATTGTTACCTCAATTTTATTGATCATAAGTAACTTATTTCACTTAAGTCAGAATAAATTAGACAGGCAATTCCAGTTTTACTGTCCATATGTATTTATTGTATCAATAACACTTTTTACAAACTGTTTTCATCTTTGTGTGATGCGCTGGCTGGATCAGATGTGGCACCTCTGGTTACAATGATCTTCAACACTTCAGTGGTGAGATCTCCATCAACCTAGCATAAATAGGTCAGGTCTAACACAAAGTATCGTTTTTCTGTGTCAGATTACCAACTGCTCTTTAAAGAGATTCTCCTCCTTTTCTCCGAGGTACACCACCAATCCACGGATCGCAACCGCTCTTGCGACCTCTCTCTCTCTCGCTGCCTCCATCTTGGACTGCTCACCCACTCCACTCTGTGTCTGTCTGCAGGAGAAATAAAGTGTCAGCGCATTTAATCAATCATAACTCTGAATACAAAACTGATTTTCACAGGATTTTTTCCACATTAGGTTGTAGCACGTTGTCTGTCGTATGGTTGAAAATATGCGTGTTTTGTGTTTTAACAACGTTTCGATTAAGAGTTATTGATCCCGGAAGTGCCAATATCTCTCTAACTTTACCAAAGTGCAGTGGCCAATGAGGCACCTTTCCTTATCTCGTAATTATGACACTGTGATCTCGTAATTACGAGATCACAATGTCTTAATTACGAGATCCTGATCTCGTGATCTCGTAATTACGAGATCACAATGTCTTAATTATGAGATCTTTTCTCGTAACTACGAGATCCTGATCTTGTGATCTCCTAATTACGAGATCTTTTCTCGTAACTACGAGATCCTGATCTAGATAAGGTGTCTAATTTTTTTTTTTTCAAGTGAATGCAATACGCTTCCGTACTAACGGCTAGAGCCACTGTTCATTTTAGCATTACAGCTTATAGATGTGTCTGCAAACACGAGGGCTGAAGATTCATGCCCGCAGCAGTTTCCTGGACCGCAAGTTTGGGCACCTTATAGCCGACTCCAATGCACTTCTAAAAGTTTAATTACTTTGAAGACATTAGCTAGCTAGCTAAAATCATATTTCAATTTTAGTGTTGTGTAACTGAACTGAGCGCTGATAGTTACTTGCAGTTGCACATAAAATTAAGAAAATAAAAAAATATTTACTCACCAAGTAAAGTTAATCCAACCATGACCTTCACTCCTTGGGTCTCTCCCTGGCTGTTGCAGTCTGGCAGCCTCTTTTGCTTTTATATGCACACGTGATAGGAAGCTGCACTAACTTAATATTATAATACAATATTAAGTTTCATTAACTTAAAACTTTTCCTTGTTAAGTGAAGGCAGAAAGGCTTATCCAAAATCAGTGAAAACTTCTTGAAATAAGTTATCAACTTAATAAAACAATGGACATGTAACAAATTGTATTTTTTATGCTGAAAAAGCTCATGTTTTTAAGTCTTACTAACTAACCTCCTGAATCATTTCTTAGAGTGTATATATAACCAGACATGCCATTGGATGGGGTAAATGATTTTAAAATAAGCTGTTCAGTCCAAGTCCAATAAACTGCCTTTCCTTTGACTTGATTTAACTGGGTCATAGTTTAGAGAGAGAGTATAGTGAGCTGTATTAACCTTCAGCTGCAGAGATTCTGCTTGTTTCTAGCTTTGAACGATGACTGAAACAGAGATATACAAAGTGTACAAAGGGGTCTATATGCCCGCTAATCTGTACACACCACAGAGCCTGAAATACTATGAGGAGTTTTCTTTTCGCCCAGATGATATCATCATTGCTACTTATCCAAAGTCCGGTGAGTAAACAAGACATTTCTGGAAAAAAAACTTTCTTCTCAGTTAACATGAAAAAAGGTAGAATTACCAACAATTGTAAAGATGTATGCTAGGGTTAGTTAATGCTTTATGAATTACTAATGCCACAGAGAATGTGTTTCCCATAAACTTTATAGTTACTATTATTACTGTTACTATTTAACAGTTAGCAGTTAGCAGCAATATCAAGCAAAGGAAGAGAGCAGACTGTACGGCCAACATTTTTGCATTTTGGGACACTTGGGAATTTCCGTAATAAATATGAGACTTAAAATATATAAGTATATATTATAAATATAAGAAATTTAGACAGACTGTCATGAACTGTAAAAAAACAAAAACAAACAAACAAACAAAAAAAACATGGACATAGAGATGTCACCCACAGATTTAAAGCCGTTAATATAAAAATGGACAAAGACCTGCAGCATGAATGGAGCTGAGGCAGGTTCAATGAAGCCTGGTTTCTCAAATAAGCCACCTGTGATAGCGCCCACCTGTCAACTTTAACTTTAAGCCTTAATATAATTTGAACAGGTGAGTTCTATAAAAATTCACCCTAAGGGGACTTCCGGTGTAGCGACTGATGGAGTAGGACACGCCTCTCTGAGCTCCTGCAACAACCTTCACAAATTCTGTTTTAGGCACACTTTTGTATCTTTTTTCGTCTTTTTTCGGTGTGTGTTTTCCCCACCACCATATTCTCAACTCAACGCCAACCTTTTACTGATCAAAATGCCTCCAAAAGCTAAACCACCTACACAACAACCGCGGCCTACTCCGCCCGCTGCAACCGCTCCTCATAGTGGCTCCCCCTCCTGCTCGAACGGAGCCGCAGGCGGCACTCCTTGCCCCGGCTTTAAGGC